>NW_006921337.1:0-36390 GCF_000392275.1 Phaeoacremonium minimum UCRPA7
GAAAGCATTTTAGGGAGCGAACGAAATTGCTGCTCCTATACCTCTCCAGTCAGAGTGGTCGCTAGGAGCAATACTCTACACGCAGCGACTTGTGGACTCAGCACTACTACCACAGGACGCTACATCTGCTACACACCACATTAGCGTCTGGCTGTGAGGAGGGATTTCCACTCTCCTACTTTACGTAGTAGGCACACACACATCCTGTGTCAGGCCAGGCCGCTGGACCGCTTAAACGGGCTGTGTGCATGCGACTGTGCGAAGTCTACCCAGGCGAGAAAAGGTCCCCGGCAGAAGGGGCGGGATTTAGTATGGGCGAATCACTAACGCGGAGCGTTAGGCTGGTGCGATGCACCGCATAAAGCTAACCGGTCCAATTCTGAGTCCACATCGCGCTGGTAGGAGAGAGGAGACACTTCACTCTTCCTTGGTCGCACCGGGAGATGCGACTGACAGAGGGGCGTGTTGTTAGCTTCACAGTGGGACCAATTTCGACTCCGACCAGGCGTGGACGGGTCTCCGTCGGCCGTATACCAGCAAAGGTACAAACCCGCTCGGCCGTCACTGGGCACGTCCACCCCCTCCGTAGATCCTGACGAAGAATAAGGGCAGCTGATCACCGCTCCAGTGCCTAGCCCATGTGTCTGCGATGGTACGAGTCCTCAAAGCCACACCCCCTTTCCTGCCATTTCAATCTGGCCAGCGCTAAGACACGAATGTGGTATTTTAGACTGCTACCACGATCAAAGAGGCGTGCCTAGCTTGGGGGCCTACGAGACAAGTAAGCCACCGACTATGCAGTACCTAGCCTCTAGCTACTGTTGGGTGGCTTCCGAGCTGGGTCACGACGCCTAGGTACCAGATTTCGCGGCTGGTTAGGACCATGATTAGAAAGCGCCATGATTGTCAAGTCGCAGAACGCCGCCCGCTTATTGTCTCCTTGGTCGTGCGGCTTCATCTTAGGCCGCCCACGACCTTAGCCCCCTGTGGCTCTTCACATAGTTTCTGCCAATCTGGCGATCAAGCCCCTCATTCTGACTCTGCATTCGGCTGACCACGCACTTCGGGCGTTTGCCTTTGGATCGAGAGTTCGACGCCCTCATCATGGGTCGTGGGTCCGCGATCCTAATCCCCGGCATTCCTGGCATCCCGCTTATTCCGCCCCTTTCCCCCTGAGAAAATGAATGAGAAACAGCTTAACGTGTAAAGGCGGCTAGCCAACAATCGAGCACGACGATGCACTTCCTCGGCGTTTCTTGAACTGAAAGAGCAGATCATCCGGTTTCTCACTGCACAAGGGTGATTCAACACGGGTGCGACACCCTGTCCGTATGAGATTGACTGTTCGCCATGGATCCGATCTTCCAGCGGAATTGACGAAACCTTGCAACATCGTAAAGACCCTATAGCGGCATGTTGCACCGAGCTGTTTTGCGCACGAGCGGGCTGCAGGAATGCCCGGCGTCTCTTTCATATAGGGTTTGATCCATTCATTATTTCGCAAGCCGTGTCCTACATAGTAGATGCGAACCAGTCGATAGGACAACGCTGTTACTACACACTACTGGATGATGATTATCGTATACATCCACGCACCATCAGTTCCGGTGCTCGGTGTTAGCCAGATCATCCCACCTCGCTGTAGCGGGAAGTCCAGGCTTGCTGATCACACTGTCGGCCCTTTGCGCAGGGATGACCACAGGACCAGCAGGCGTAGCCATGCTATCAGATTCGAAAGAGATGCATAGCAAAGAACCAAGGGAATGCATACGCTCGCCACACCATTAGGCATCGTACGGTCTACACCCCCGGCATGTCACGAGTGCCTCAGCCAGGGCTAGGTTGCCGACTTGCCATGTCGGTCCCCAACCCACGAGCCTTGGCCTTAGTGGCAAAAACCGTCTCTGCATTAGAGCCACCCTTGGTCAAGCATGCGTCCCAACAGCAACGATAGCTTCGTCCTGGTTACATGGAAGGTCAAGGCATGCTCGGACCCGCCAGCCCATCCACAGCGCGCTCTATTCCCATCCGTCTCTACACGACGCTCGTATGCAATCTCGCCATGTTGGTGTCAGAGTATCTGCTCACACGGCCTTGGAGCCATTCAGATGGTGACCGTCATCAAGATCCTCGAACGCCTGAAGTGCCCGTCTCGACACATCCACAGACCGAACCGATACGCATTTCGTAGTGTGTGCACTTACCGCCACGTCTTTATCCAAATACATGCTGGTCACCTCCAAATTTGTTTGCCAATCATGCTGCTTTGTCAACGTCTAATTTACAGAGTGGTGGTTTCATTCAGCCGCTCTAAATTACGACATCGGAAGGCGGACACCTGCCAGAGTAGGCTTCAGGAGTGCAAATCAAAAAAGCACCCAAAGAACCAAGACCTTACGAACTCGGTGAAACCGGGGCTTACCGACGCCAGCAGATTTCATGCGTGCGTCCCAGGATGCCACGGCAGACACGGGTAAGGGTCACAACTGAACAATCCCCACATACAGCACCGCTAGATCTCATCCTGCCTTGTCCCCGATAATATGTTAGCCCATGACTCAAGGGTTGTGGCCTGTGCAGGGATTGAATCCCTCAGCCACCAGCAAAGCATACCAGTCTCGGAGGTAATCACCTAGCATATTTACACTACTAACTTCTGTATAAGGGTTTCGCCGCGTCCTCCCTGGAGCTGAACTTAATTTGTATTGGCTCGGACTAGGGACCTTCGCTAAGATCCATGGAACTTCTCAGGAACTGCTCTGGAACTATCAGAGGCCGATCATTTGTACCATGCAAAACTGGACCTTTGAAACCATATCAAGTACCCATGCGCGACTTTTCGATACATGCATCCACGGAGAACCCTTTACGACCCAAAACAAAAGGCATGTCTTTGGTCAACGTGTAGCAGAGTTGCAATGGCAGCGCGTGTCTTGGTCCGCCTGATTAGCCCTAAAGCGGGTAGTTGCTTTCATCAAACTAAAAAAGGTTCCAGCTTGTCCCATTGTCATGGGTTTGCGGTGACTCCACCGGAACTAGCTGCGGGATGTACTGTGGTAGTCTGTTGAGTGTCGATGAATGTTCCAAGCCAAGGCCCATGTTTTGCGACCTGTGTGTCTGAGCAAGGGCCATCGAGCCGTTTAAGTGGCGTTTCGAGGAAGGCATCTTGGGCGTGCAAGGATCTTAATGAGATCGGTAGCCATGTCTTATTGGGCGGGCGATGAGCCGACCGACAATCACCGCATCCACTCCCTGACGCAGTCGCGAGTGACAAGCGCTGACAAGGGGAGCAGGGCGCCCAGAAGGTTGAAACGACATGCACGTCTTCTCACTTTTACATGATTCCTGCACAAGTCGCTGCAGAAGCTTGCTTTTTCGGCCTCACCATTACTGTGGTTCTGGGCTGCATTTCGGGAACCCTGGCTCATTCCATCCCGGTCCCGTCCAATGCTAACACAAGATGTGATGTCCTTGCTTCCTTGCTTGCTTGCTTGCATGCATGCATGGGAGACTGCCTCACTGGTGCCCCAGGAACTGAATGATGACCGGTAATTCCAGGCTTGATACATCAAACGATACCACCTGGAATGCCGTCACTTTCCAAAGACAGGCGAGACAGGCTACATCGCTACTGCTGACCAAGGAGCTGCAGCGGGTGCTCCGCCACATTTGGGCCAACGCGTCGAATCTCTTCAGAAAGTACCCCGAACCTTCCTCGCCATGGTGCTAGAGATTCAAGGCTGAGGTACCCAAACTTGCGACGACTTATATGGGATAAGATCAGCGCTCAGCTCTCGTTCGTGAAAGACGGGCTAGTGCACAGCGAGCGAAGTCATTTCTCTGCGATCATACATACAAGAGAACCAGCTTATCCCACTGAAGTCTTCCTGTGCCTCATGACTCGTAGCTTGGCGCCATTCCTGCTAACCACCTGCGTCTTCTGCGCATAAAGATACTCTAGAATGTACGAGTACGCTACAAGAAGCTCAAGTGCCCGTCCGGAACACTTCCAGATGGGCCACATTCACGAATAATCTGGGTGGCCGTACGCTTGGGGCACTATACCTCCCGATTAGGCGCCTTCACAGAAATTGAGCGACATGGATTCCGATTCAATACAAGCTCCATCTTAAGTCGCCCCCTGTCGTGGACATCCCTCCTCCTACTCCTCCTCCACCACCCAATCCGAAGTGTTGTCTTGGAAATATGCAGAGCTCGTTCACCCCTCCTCCTCCATCCCCACACCAGGGACTACGCAAGTACTCATCGCCAAATGCTGATGTGTCTGGCGAGTCTAGGTGTGTGTGGAGGAGCGTTGCGTTGCACCACGCCGTCCTTTTTCCACCTTGTCCACACGAAGTCTACCAACGCCCAGGGCTCTGACGCAGCCTAATTCTGGAATTCTCCCGCTCATCGGCCCTCGCTGGCGTGACTTTCCGTACCCTCCCTGGAAATAGGACATGCTCCTTTTAGGCTTGTGGGACTGGTCATCATTTTAGCTGAGGACGCCGTTGGCAATAATACAACCCCCGTCGCTGCTGTCCTCAAACGCCTCCGTCAAAGCGCCTCCAACCCTACCGCTTTACTCTGTCGGTGGCTCTCACTTGGGAACCTGTCCTGTTCATATGCCGTCGAGAGAAGAAGTACTCTACTACCCGTCTCATCCGTTGTCCATCGTATCCATGCTGTCTCCTAGTTCTGCCTTCAGGCTCTCGCACCCCGCTTACACGGCCCATCCTCGGGTTTCCAAAAAGCAGCTTGATCCATGTGAGGACACGCCATCTTCGTTTCTCGATTTTCTCTAGAAAACTACATCCTTCTTTTCATGCAAGGCAACCCCGTAAATTACGATAGACTGGCAGTCCGGCTCCCATCGAACCAGATCGACCGCTCGAAAGCTGAGGAACCGATCCCGGTATCGTGATCCTATTGCGCGAAGTGCTCGTAGTACACCGTGGTTTTGTTTCCAGAAGTCACTGGGCGTTCACTAGTAGCACCACTACTCCCTCTCTATTCCCGTTTCGCGACATCTTTGTTATTGCTCACTTCGCCTCTGCCTTAATTCGGGCGCTTTTGATTGAGACCAGGCCGCTCTAGCCACTCGTGCCCTGCGTGCATAGCTGGAGTCCTCATTTGTTATGCACGGGCAGTGGGCGTGGGTTGGCACTGATGTGGGATTCCTGCAGCAAGTTGCGGCGTGCATTGAGGCCTTCCGCCCTCCGGTCCAACTGTAACAATTTCGACACAGTGCCACATAGTCTGTAAGGTAACAATATGACAAGCGATATGGCTTGAGAATTACAGCGAAAAAGTCAAACAGGGGCGGTTGAATCGGATTCGCATCGGATGCAGATCCATAGGCTGTCTTTGCACCACACGAACCTGGCGCTTCCTTTGACGGTTATTGGCAGGTCATCAAATACCTGATTCTGGGTCGAGAAGCCTGGTATGAGAACGGCGTAGATCATTGTTCGCATTGGACGACGGGGCGACGCCTCCCACATTCTACCATTGTCTCACTCATCAAGCCGCGGAATCCTTTTGGATCTGCCGTGAAGTTGCATTTTCCTAGCCGGTCTCGAGCCGGTGAGAGACTTTCTGGTATCAGAGGCATGCACATCGCCGCGATTCCCACCTCGGCATCGTCGATGCGTTTCCCTCGTCTCACTGGACATCTCTTGCACCTATACCCGGTCTCGCCCAGTGATCGATCCGGCCTACGCAACTTACACCGATGTGACCCATTCCACGGATGCACGACACCCGCCTTGATCTTGGCCTACTTACACGTGTAATCCCTCCCGTACTGCCTGTACAAGTGACAGACTTGCTTCAAAGCGCCCGGAAATGCTGTAAGGTTATCACACGATATTTGAATAGTCAGCCCGATTGTTTCGATTATTACGAGGAGGACGAACAAGGCATGTTTTGGAGAGATACGGTTTCCACCTCCGTCATTGGTTCACCATGTACATGAGCCCAGGAAGTCCATTATAACCACCCGACAGCATTCTCCCTCCGCTCATCGTAAGGCGCGTTGACCTTGATAGATGCAGACTATCTGGTCACGGCGGCACCTGTCATGTCGCGCATACAGTACGTCACTTAGCGGGCGTACTTTGTCCCAGCACATCAGTTGTTTGTTTTGATAGACGCTTGACCTTGGGCTGTACGCATCATATCCGAGCCGGTCTTCTTCTTGAAATGCGTGAGCGTCCTGTAGAGTCATCCCTCCGACTGAGATCAGCACGAACACATTTGATTTGCGTCGACGTCATTTGGTGAAAAGCCCCGGAGCATTATGTTATGTTTGTCATGTCACTAAGAGGCCAGCGGCCGTGCCGAGTCCTCCATATTGTTCATTACTTCTTGAAATGCTCGCTTAGGAGGAGCAGGCGTGAATCAGCATATTCGGGGCATCCAAACTGAATCTCCGTTTCGGACAGACAACTGTTCGGGTTCATTCGGCTTGCCCCTCAAGCACCTCATTTGCAAGTGTTTGAGGCACTTAATGACATTTTACTGTAGGAGGTCTGCCTCCCCCGGCTGCATGACAACAGTTGTTCCAGCTCCCTGCCTCAGCCAACCCGGCGTCAAGTTGCCTCTTCTGTCAACCTCCCCACCCTGAATCCCCTACTTCACCGCCTCTTCATGCCTTGGGGCGCTAAGTACAGCGCCATGAAAGATGGCTACCTAGCGTTCGAAGTTGCGGTTCTGCTGTGTCACTGGGTACTTTCGGCTGATCATGATACGCCTCTGTCTTTTTACAGAACGTGTGTTGCTGGCGACCCCACCACGGGGAAGACTGCCGTTGCTTCCCAAGGAGCGTTGTCAACTCTAGATACACGTACACCCACCCTCCTTCGTGTGCATGCGTGTGATGTTGCTACCAGTCACTGCTTTGGGACGCCCACTTGCGCCAATATCCGTTCTGAAGGACCGGAAGCCTGTCAGTAATCCGCGGGTGATAGTCTCGCAGCCAAACCCTCAAACCCCTCTATCTGGACCTTCGCTGTGGCAAGATCAACTGCAAACCCAACCTTTTTCCGAGCGTCCCAGTCATCACTATGACAGAGTAGACCATAAAATGCTCCTCCAATAAAGGTGTCACCTGCACCTATCGCACTAGGTTCGACGGCGCGTTAGTAATGTCCCAGACGACAGTGCGTACGAGGAGGAGGCAACGGAACGCAATGCAACGCAACGAGCACAACTTGGGGAAACGCATACTCGACCACTTTGAGGCTCGCATCCGCCTGGACTGGACAATGGAAACACATCTGACTAGGGATGTCCATCGCCCAAGCTCCTTCTGATCCCCATGTGCACATGATTAGAGACCTGCGAAGTGCACCAGTCAGCGTACACTGTTCTACAACTTCGGTATCAACCCAGATGACGCACGCTCGGGACGGAGCCTCGCCTTTGAGACAAGCCTCAGCGCTTGTGTAACTTTGACTCTGTATCCCGATCAGCGACACCATTCTCTACGCAGGTGCGTCGACGCACCTCTGCCCAGCTCCGCGAATAATAGACGACGTCGGCCTCAGCTGCGAGTTCACGGAGACCGTCTCGGTTGGGCTTCTCAACCTCCACGCTAATACGGCATTGTGGCAGGCTCGCGCGAAGGTGTTTCATGCATTGAAGCGTTGTCTCCGGGATTCTACCCTGCATACGTGCCTCAGTGCTTGGATCGATATGTGACTCGTCAAGCTCTGTACCTCAAAGTGCCACCAGGATTCATTCTCGCCTGTGAATGCGTCTACGATCCTTCCAAACTCGTCCATCGTCATCTCCGCCAGTCCGTTGTAATTGACGATTGTCCTACTGCCGGTCTTCTCGCTTCGTATAATGTAGCTGCTTGCCGGCTCCGTCTGGTCTTCCCGGTACAGGCAGTGACTGAAATCAATCTTGGTGCTTGGCCCGAAGGACGACAGGATCTTGGCTGTGGCTGGTGAGTCGGCATTTGGCAGGCACGTTACGAGATGTGTAGTAAGGTCTCGCGTCCCGGAGCCTCGTAGCAGGAGTTGTTCGAGCACTTGCAGCGAATTGGGGCAGTTGCCTCCCCTTCTCAATTCAAGTTTGGTAGCTCTGAGCTTAGAATCCTCCTCTGGCAGATGCGGTACGCTGTATTGCCATGTAAGTGACGCCACTATTTGGCACGACATGCTCCGCGTGAAGCTCACCTAAGGATTGTATCCAAGTAGCAAGCGCCGATTGCGATGAGGTGTTTCATCGTTTTGACCTGCACAATACCTGCGCCAATATATCGCTCGAATAAAGTGGGATTTGATAGCGAGAAGTTGCCTTTGTAAGATCACGCGGTCTGTACAGTAGCCTAGGCAGTTCGAATGCTTCACCGGGGAATGAGACACAAATTAATCATCCTGACATTAACAACTTGAACACGAGCATGAACGTTATGAGTCACGGCGATGTTGGATGGGGTCCTTGAGACGCTCTCTGTGATGTGAAGTTTGTTGTCTGGAGTACTAATGTTCACAGGTGCGGAACCATCACAGCTACTTGTTATCTCGACCCTGATTGGTCAAAGCTCAGAACCAACTTTTCATCGCTGAGTTGTAGTAAACTTGTCTCTCCTATGGAGAATAGGAAAAGAGATGCTAGTAGGTCGAATGTATAGGCAGCCAATACGGCATGAGAAGAATGAGAATCGTTGTAGAAGGCATTTGATAAGCGAGCCCTATTCTAGCCTCCACCAAGGTGGCTACTGTGCCCTAGATTCAGATCTACGGCTCTGTTTGAGTATTTACAGGTCTTGAATCTGGTATGCCTAATCCCGACGTTCAGGAACTTTGGGGACCAGCCACCAGAAAATGGTGCCAACTACAATAAGTGCCAATACAATCGGTTGAAGAACCTCCACACCCGCGTGAGTGGCGATCAACCCAGTTACGGAAGGGAAGATGGCACCACCAGCCTGTGCGAGAACAAAGACAAAGCCTAGGACGTATTAGTATCATGATTAACCGTTCATTTCTGATGATTTGTGCCTCACTGAGTGCAGCTGCCTGTATCTTCCTTGGGAAGATCTTCGAAGCAACGGAAACGCCCTGAGTTTGACAAGTCAGCAGAGCATCTGATACGATCTTGTGCTTCTAACATACTGTTGCAAAGAAGGGTCCAAAGAAGAAACCCATAATGCTCAAAGCTGTAGCGTTGGCGATAATGTTAGGGACCAACCAGAAGATCAGCTGGAGAGCGATGCATATCGCGCTATATACGAGTAGCATCCGCTTCTCTCCAAAGCGAAACGTAGGCTCTCCGAGAAACAAGCGGCCGAGAAACCTCCCAGCATAGTAACCAGTAGGCACATAACCCATCTTTGAGAGGTCTCCTTTTCGGACCGTTGTGAGATATTCGACCACCCAGCCTGCATAGATTAGTTTGGTTGCTACTCACCATGGGAAATTAGTATCACTTACCGCTAGATGTAAACCAGGCCCCGAGCTCGAAGAAATAAAACAAACTGATGATCCAGACGTCTCTGACTTTCAACAGCTCCCCCATCTCCTGAAACGCCATGCGGTTCTTCTGCTTGCTTTGAACTTCACCACCTTCAGTTTGAGCCCCTTCCTCGTCCGCGGTCTTCTTTTGTCCCCAAGTCCATAGCGAGTCCGTGAAGCTCACGGCTACCCCAACCAGGTTCACAACGCCAATCCCGATGAGGACGAAGTATACTTTCTTCCAGCCATCGCCGGTCTCTCCCACATCAGCGTTGCCACTGAGGCCGGCACCACTGGTATTCGACGCGATTGCAGTGGCCACCAGTGGCCCAATGAGACATCCAAGAGCATACATAGCGTGGATGAAGCCTAACCAGCGATGGGCAACGTTGACGCTGGTAACGAAGGTGTTACTGTGGGCATCTTGATATGCCATGCCCAGGGCTTGTATGAAAAAAGTGACACAAAATAAAGGCAGGGGTGCCCATGGCCGCAGGCACTGCGCCACTAGCTGGAGAATAGCACCAAGGAACAAAAGATGGCCAAGCTGCAAGTGAGCAGTCAGGATGGGGTTGGTCACCGCGGCGAAGAGCCAGCCGACGAAAGTCGAGGCATATCTTATGTCTCCAATGAGCACACATCATTATCACTGTATAAGTATACGGCAACTTACATTATAGCCACTTCACCTGTGCCGATTGAAAATGAATCTAGAATATATGGAATGACTGGCCCCAGCGTTCCATCGTTGACGCCGGCACAGAAAAAGGAGAACCCGGCCACCAAGAGCTTTAGCCATGGCGAGGAGGGCGACTGCTGATCAACGCGGACTTCTTGCTGTGGTTCGGCCCTGAGCGGAGATGTCTGCTTTCGAATCTCGCGCAGCTCATACTGGACCGGAGCTGGACTCTCGATAGTGACTGTATGGGTCGTTGTAGACATCCCGGCACGACTCGTAATGCTCAACGAAGCGTAGACGGCATAGAATCGACTGTTCACATATGAGGAATTGGCCGAAGGTCAAGATTGACGAGATGCCTACACGTTCACATCACTGAATATAAATGTAATTCTACGGCCTCGATTTCCCCTGGTAGGCCGGGGGAAGGTGTTCGGTTGAAATCTGGCAAATCTTCGGAAGCTCGAAACTTGTGGGGTTGATGGGAGCGGGCCGGGAGCCGCCACCAGCCTCCCCAGGTACTCATGATCACATTTGTTACTCAATCTGCGCGTTACCTACCTAACCTACGAGTTGCTTACCATAACAGCGTGGAAATGCAGTAATGATCAGTAATGAACGGTCATGAGAATGTATGATTGTGGGATAGCTTCTTCTGGGTAACAGTGGAGTGAAGCGTTAATGGATTGGAGTCTTACACTTTTGGGAACCGTAAACAAGCTCGGAATCAGTCGTCACCAAAAACGGTGGTAAGTGCTACACACCAAACGAGCACGAGCTCCAGCTTGAGGGAATGCGCTCGTCGAACTTGTCTATGACTTTAACAATTCAACGTGTCGGGAAGCAGATACTTCATCACTAGGCAGGGAACTATAAATGCAAGGCCACCAGGCGTGGCGCGTCGGGTGCGAATAAATGGCTTCTTCCTCATGGCGTTACTCCAGGTAACGCTCACAATGAAAAAGAGTTGATCAGCGAGCTGATTTGTATCAAAAATTGCGCCCAGGTCGGCCCCGAAGGACAAACCAGACTGGTCAGCTCCACGATGTGCAATGCAGGCTTCCCAACCTACTTCCGAGAATTCTTGAGCTCCCGAAAGTCAGACAAGGTAAGTATACCAAGAAACAAAAAGAATTTGGAGAATGGAGGGAGGGACAAGAGGTTTATATACTCAGAGAAGATGGTCAGTGCGAGCGTGCAAACTTTTGTCACCGCCTTCCAGACACTAGTGGTTATTAGGAATTCTGCCACCAAAGCTCATTTCCCTCGCCCCTGCGTGCCTGAGGCGCTCACGATAGTTCTCGATGTGTGCCCTGCAAAACTGTGTTGTATAGGATCTCAATTCATCACTCAGACGTAACTTTAGGGTAAATGGTAAGCAACGCCGATGATACGGGTGATCAACAAGTAGCAGCCGGTATAAACGCCGTAATAATTGTGGCAGAAGAATACTTCATATACAACACCTAAACATCAGAGTGAATCATTCCAGATTTAGCATGGTGCAATACATTTTCACACCTTGGCGGGACCGGAGCGAGCTGCTCCAAGTGCGCCGACAATTCTACCCACGATCCCCATCTTCCCAAAACAAGGCGCTGCAGTCACAGCCTACGGAAGTGTGGTCTCCGGAGGAGGAAGACGAGCGACGTACTGCGGTCGCGAGGGTGTTCATGTGGATGCACCGTGGCAACTGTCCTCATGTAGTTGAGTCGACTGCCTTGCTCGTGTCCGCGATCCTAGAGGACCACTCGAATTCTTCGAGACTACACAACGCGAGTTCGTCTTCGTCCAACTATGCGGTACTGGCGGCGTATATGAGTGCCTTTACTCGGTTAGTCAATCGTCTCCTTAGGCGTTCTTTTTTTGGACTTAATGTGATCTAGATTTGTGACTGGCTTGTTGGACAGTCACCAAGACAAGCAGCGAAAGTTGAGCATGTACGGCGTGGCCAAGCAAATTGGTCTACCCGCATCGTTCGTGGAGCTCAGGCACCAGGCTACGCATGAACCATTACCACCGCTGACACAGTTGCGGACGGCAGCGAGGAAAGCACTGGCGTGGATATGGGACTATTACTGGAAGCATTTGCCTGATGATGATGGCAGCGGCATCAACAGCCAAGATTCTGGCGAAGTCGCGTGTCGACAAACGCTGATAGCGTACTTGCGCGCCGAAGATCAAGACAGCGACGATGTTAAGGATTCGCTTGTTAAACGGTTACGACGCTGGGACGATGCTTTGGTTCTCAGAAGCCTCTCGGACATAGGAGACTCAGACAATCAGGTTCTATTAAAGACTGTGAGACTATCAAGGGAAATTTTAGGGAGGCCAGCAATAGACAAGAACGAGTCGACATCCAACGATTTGGAGCAGCTTCGTACAGAACTAGAACTATCAAAAACGGAGCTTCAGAAGCTGGAAGAGCCGTTGATGGATGTTGGAGAGGATGAAAAGCCTGAGACGGCGGCTGGATGGACTAGATACCCAGGCGTATGGACACCGAAACCTATTGGCGCCGTCTGAGATACCCAAATGAGAATTGTTGCAAACTGTCTACGGCCTTCAGCATGATTTATGATTGAAATTATCCTTCGGCGCGCAAGTACACTATCAGCGTCTGTCGACACGCGACTTCACCAGAATCTTGGCTGTTCAAAACCTACTATATGACAAGTCCATTCGTCGATCAGCACTTTGGACTTTGTTCCTGTAAAGCTTGTGAGAACTTTCTGTATGTTGTCCCGTGATATTTCGTGATATCTTCAGGGGGTACATGTGAGGTATCATGTGACAATCTCCACAGTGTTCCCCGCGACTTGCCGAGCGCCGTCATTGGAGGAAGCTCCCGCCGCTTCGGGGGACACGATGGGATCCAATCCTATTTATTGATTAATAACGTCATACAGAGGATTGATCCTTATTTATATTCAGCTGGAATAACCACGAAAGCATTCATGCATCGCCTTGCCCTGAGGAAACCGTTCTTCACACAAAAGATTGGAACTCTAGCCACCGCTGTATGAGTTCAAATGAGCATCTTTGATATCGTCCTCTCGCTGACAAATGAGATAGCTCGCCTTCACTCGCGCCATGCATATTCAGTCGATTCCCATGTGTAAGTGAACATGTACAAGCCGAGTGCGTTCAAATACGTTAGAACATCTGCTAACTGGCGACTATCCAGGGGTGGGCAGTAGTGACAACTACGCCTATCTAGTTGTTGACGACAAGAGCAAGGATGCAGTCATCATCGACCCGGCGCATCCCAAAGAGTACGCTAGGAATTTTCATTACCGTATTATGATACTCACAGGTCGAAAATAGGGTCAGCCCAGTGCTCAAGAAGGCGATCAGCGATGGCAAGATCAACCTCACAGCGATCGTCAACACCCATCAGTCAGTACCCTGTACCCCTCACTAAGATCACTTATTTACCATGACTTAGTCATTGGGATCATGCTGGTGGCAACGATGAACTGGTAGGTCGATATCTATTCACTGCGGATAATGCGGCAGTCTGACTGAGCCTGTCTAGCGAAGCGACCTGAACAAGCCCACTTTGCCAATCATCGCAGGAAAGGACGCACAATCGGTCACAAAAACTCCAGCCGATGGTGAGAGCTTCAAGATCGGAGACATCTCTGTCAAGGCTCTCTACACTCCCTGCCATACCCAGGACAGCATCTGCTGGTACATGGAAGACGGCGATGACAGGGTAGTTTTCACTGGCGACACCCTTTTCCATGCAGGTATGCTCACGTCTTGCCTGTGTGATCCGTTGCGGGCTGTTTTGACTAATCACTTGAGCAAAGGCTGCGGAAAGTTCTTCGAGGGTACAGGCCCGGAGATGAACAAAGCTTTGAACAAGACTCTGGCAGCATTGCCAGATGATACTCGGGTCTTCGTGAGTGGAACAAGGGGGCCTATCTTGCCGACTGAAACTGACAGCTTGTAGCCCGGTCATGAGTACACAAAGTCAAACGTCAAGTTTGCCATCTCTGTCATTCAAAATGAGGCCATCAAGAAGCTCCAGAGCTTTGCCGAGAACAACAAGGAGACGCAGGGCAAGTTTACTATTGGAGATGAGAAGGTAGGCAGTGTCCCTCTTGCTCCAGGGGTGCCTTGCTAATCGCAATTGCCAGGCGCACAACCCTTTCATGCGAGTAGACGACCCAGTCATTCAAAAGGCAACGGGCGCAACAAATGGAGACGACGTTATGACCAAGCTACGTGAGATGAAGAATAGCTTTAGGTAAGTTAGTTGAAGCAGGCTCAAGAGCCAGTACATCTAGACTGGCCTAGGTTGAGTGAAAACCAGAGACATCCGTCACAAAACTATGAGATGATCACGACTGGCATTGAGGAAGCAAGGTGGCACCGCAAATACAAAAGTTCTTTCAGTATTTTTGTCCAATTGATCGATGTGAACATCATGGAGGCGTACGCCAGTAGAAAGTTGAATATTCAAGCTTGGCGTGTCTAGACATTCGCGTCATCCCATTCATTTTCACCACGATGAACACAAAAGGCAGCAGAAGAATGTCTCCACTACAAGCACAGTCAACAGTTCCTGGATTGGAGCTGGCGACATCGACCGTTAGGGGGAGGCCAGCATAACTGGCTCTCATCTTGCTTCACTGTCCACACTTGCTCGTTCTGTAAATAATAGGCAACGGCAAGCTCTAGCAAATTTTGAAGCGGGAGCAAAGGATAGAATCGAGGTCTGTACCAATAGAAATGTGACATTATCGAATGAAACGAAGATCCTTTATCTTCTCGACCGTCTCGTTTCTCTCGGTATCCTCTCTTCGTCCTCTGCGAGTCCATCCGTATTAGCGGATGATGTGAGTGTTGAAAGGAGCGAAAGCCCGTCCAGTTGATTTTTTTCCTAGCGAGTTTTAAAAGGCTTTGCGGGTCCTGAGCGCCCACGTGAGACCGTGCATACCACGGGCTTGGACCCCACTATCAACCGTCACGGCATCATCGATAGTCTTTCCCTAAACCACACATCCCGGTATCTATATTGATATCCCACCGAGATGGTAAGTTGGCCTCGCGATGCTTCAAAGTACACGACTGGGCAGATGGAATAGCTGACCCAGAAAATAGCCTCCGAAGCGGAAGGCCGGCGCAGGTGCCGACTCCGGCGCGCCGACAAAGGCAAGGCAGTCGAAGCTCGCCAAGGAGAACGACATCACCGCCCAGGAGGAAGCGGAAATCAAGGAAGCATTCAGTCTGTTTTCGGAGCCCATGGAGGGAGAGAAGGAGGGCGTCATACCAACCGACGATGTGCGCCGCGCCATGATGTACGCTCCTCCAGTCCCGCCGTGGCAATCCAGCTACCGTGTCGTCGAGTCGGCTGGTGCATACAGCTTGGAAGATTCTACTGTTTGAGTCGAACCCCAATTGCTAATTCTACTACCGCAGTGCGCTTGACATACCTCCGAAAGACAAGGACGAGCTCAACGAGTTCATATCGATCCTCGACCCGGACAACGAAGGCTTCGCGACGTATCCGTCATTCGTGGCTATATGCGCGCTGAAACTACACGCGCGTGACGACGGCGACGAGGCGCACCTCCAAGAGGTCAACGACGCCTTTGCGCTGTTCACCGGCGGCAATGTCGACGGATCAATCACACTGGCACACCTCAAGCGCGTCGCCGCTGTGCTGAAGGAAGAAGTCGACGACGAATTGCTGCGCGACATGATCCTAGAGGCGAACGGTGGCAGTGGCGTGGGCAAAGGTGTCAAGAAGGACGAGTTCGAGAAGGTCATGCAGAGGGCAGGCGTTTGGAGATGAAGTAACAGGCTCAGCAAGATTAAGCCAGTGCTGTGGCAGAAGAAGCCTGTCGACGCCTGGCAAGAGATGCCGTCCTGGTCATAATCGTACCGACTGCCTGTGGTTTGGAAGGACAGTTCGTTACCCTACCCTTCAGCATTGCAGGGCGCCAGCTTTGGTGGACCGTATCTGCGATCGGCGGATAAAAAGGGATCGGGTGCCCGATTAGAGGAGGTATCAGAGGAGTCGAGAGATTGCCGAAGAACTGATGTTAGGTCACGATGTCACGATAGAACGCTATAATCGCCCATAGTCTTGATCACGGTTGGGGAGCATACGCTGAGATAGCCATTGGCTCGGCGCCACGAAGTTATGAGAATTTGTTATGAAGCAATCTGACTGTGGGTGCCCCTCCCTGGTGTCTGGAGTGCACCAGTCATCTCACGATCAGTAACATTGGCCAAAGGTTCATGGTCTGCATAATACCAGTGACCAGATGTTCGAACACCCTCAGCAACCTGCTAAACAGATTTTCAAGGAGTTGTGCAAACACCCGACTCCCCTGCACGAGGCTGAGGAGCCGATATATCTACACACGTCTATTATGGGATATATGGACCAAGTTTATGAACAATAAATCTCGTCACAGTCGAATGTTGTCTCTCGAGCGTTGTCTTTTGGCGTAAGAGCATCTTAGTAAAGGGGTCGAGATTAATATCACGTCAAATGGAGGCTGATCTGGTACAAGCGGAGGGCATCCTGAAGTGAGAACCCAAAATCAATCGAATGACAATGTAGCCAACCCACTGGACACTAGACAAAGTTAATGAGTAGTGCTTCTAGGTGATGCTGTTACAAAGTGGCATTTCAAAGCGCGTCTGCCATCAACAACATCCGTCAAGCCTTAACAAGATATACTCCCCAAGTCGAGCAGTCATCCTTCTTGTCATAGCAGTCATAGGCATAGCCATCCTGCGCATACCAGACACAATACGCAAAGAGCGGATCATTCAAGGTGTCTGCGATCCAACCATACGTCGCCGAGACGGAATGCTGCCTCGCGCAGTATTTACCCTCGCAGTTGCCGGACTTGCGAACCAGGCAAGTCCTGGCGGCGACATGAGCAATAGCCTGGCGGCCTGGGCTTTGAAAGTCGCGAATGACCTGTGCGCAGTCTCCGATATTTGGCGCTGTTGCCTGAGGGAAGACAATCAGGTCCAAGACTCAGGGGTGGGAACACGAGAAAGGAGACATACAGGACCGCATATATGTCCGTCTCGTTTGTTCAGGATCCGGCCAGCAATTCCATTCTCATGTGTGGACAACGTCTCTTCGTGGCCATCGTGATGTGTGATAGTGAAGCCAGGGGGTAGAGACCGGTTTGCTTCGCGTCTATCGTCTGCATTAACTGGGTTAGGCCCAATGCCTTGAGAAGTCATATGTGATAAGTCATGAGGCGGTATAGCGTGCGCGATAGCTGTGAGCCAGCTTAGCGCAAAGAACATCATTGGCTGACGCATGAATGGCTCTGAAGTCCTAGTTGAAATCTGAAGAAGAATCTTAGGAGAGTCGACGGATCATTCCTTAGGTCATGTTTATCGAGAAACATGGAGTGTGTTCCCATTTTCTCCCGTCTTCTGACTTCACAAAGCACCTCATGTCATCTCAACAGCTTTAAGTCAAGAATCTTCACCCTTGGAGGAAAGGACGTTGAAAGTGTCAACGATCGTGCTTGCCGATGAGAGAACTTCTAGAAGAGGCACTGCCGAGAAATGAGGCGACATAACCCCTGCCTCTAAAGGTGCTTTCCGTCTCACAAGTCTGAGACCCATTTGTGCCAATGCTGTCACAATATGCTGTGCACCTCCCACAACTGATGATTAGTCTTGTCACAGCTGATATCATTCAAATGATTCGCCAGCGTCCCAGCGTCCCAGATTCTGAGACCTGGCCCAACGGACCAAACGTCCGTTGTCCCTCCTCCAGACTCACTAAAGTCAATGGTTCCAAGCCGCCAGATGCGCTTCCTTCATCACAAGGCAGGTTGAGCCCATGGTACCTACCCCGTTTTCCCGGAGACAAGCATATCTGTGGCAGCGCTGGGATGCGCCTGCAAGTCATGACTCGTCATTCGTGGACTTCTGGCGCAAGGCGCCAAGGCGCCAGCCATATTTGCTAGCTGAAGTTCATGCATGTCTCTGGCGCAGAAACGAGACAGAAAAGCAAGCGAGATGGATAGAAAGAGACTGCTTGTCTGTCAATCTTTCTCCTCCGTGAAACGGAGAGAGCGATGAAAAGTTTGGAGAGGCGACACCCCAGGGTCTTATCAACGGGCGGGAGGCGGCTCGAGATGAGCGGCGGGAACAGCCAAAAGGGCAGGAGGTCAATGAGAAAGGCCAAAGATAGACTGAGGTGGTGATAACACTCCAGCTGGTCAATGGCGACCCCGCGACTTGTTGAACCGAGAAGCTGAGGAGCGTAAGGAGGAGGGGTGGTACAGGCCATCATCCATGGATGCTTCTTTACGTGGTGTGTTGGTACTAACGCCATGCAGCAGGCCATTAGTGGGTTGTGGTGGGTTGAGGTCCAGACTGTTGGCGCCTGTGGCGAAGGTAAACATAACCGCAAGTGGCACTGCAATCGCTTGGAACCAGATCTTCGGTTGAGGAAAATGAAAGGGAGGGAGGGACGGAGAGATCCACGTCGCATGCAAACTTACACAGCTATGTACCATGCAACACATGCTGTGTGAAAGAGATGCCAACCCTGGAGCCCGACGGGATATTCCATTAGCATGAGCAGAATACTACGCAGTAAGATCAACTTGCGCCCGGTCGCAATCGTGGTCTGAATTAAGCCATGTTATATAGCCTGATGACATCAATTGCGGCCGCGCATAAAAGCCATGCTAAGCGATAGCCCTCATCTATTCAGCGCAGTTCTGAGACCGGCCCAGGCAAGAGAACAGAGCAGGGCACCTTCCTATATGCGGATCTGGAGTGCGGGCAGGTACGAAAGACGAGAAACAGGAAGACGACACTTCAGCGCGGTTGCCTCCTTTTGGTTCTCTGACGATGATGGCTCTTTCCTCTGCTGCATGACATACCTAGGTACCCTATCCTGTGTCTTCTTCTGGGAACGACGGGGATGCGCGCCGATTATGTCGGACGATTTCCTGCATTGTTCTTCGAAAGTCCCTTTTCCATTGAAGCTGGCCAGAGTATTGACTGTACAGTACTGTACCAATTCGGGCCTTTCAAGAAGGTTGCACCACACCGCACCGATGCGATGCGATGGTGATGCGGTACAATATCATTGATCGGGGCAGGCGCCTGTCGCGTCCCAGCATATGTACGAGCAGCAGTCTAGAGCAACGTACCACAATACGGGAAGGAGCAAGTCAAGTTTAGGTTACCTGCCAGCTGCTTCTAGTTTCAGTCCCAGTCAATTGGAAGGGGGGAAAAGTGGAAGGGGCGACGGAAGTGGCCCCCGTCGCTTCTCAATTATTATTATCAGCCTGTCCTATCAGTTTCGGGGAGGCAAGCTCAAGCACAACTTTTATTCGCTGTTGGTTTGGTTTGCATAGCTGAATGGACCTGCATTAGTTAGTCGGGGGCCTGCTGGCAGGTGGCAAGGCGACGACTATGCTGATCGTGCGCATCTAGAAGAGTGCTCCTGGTTGCGGGACGTCAACCACCAATATTACCGTATTACGATGTGTATCGTCTTCTATTGTGCCGAATATCAGTGGACCTGTGAAGAGCGAGAGCGACATTTCGAGACGAATGTTTTCCTTGCTGTCTCTTCTCTGCGCGCGACAGGAGTGGAATCGCTTGGCCCTTCCGCGTATTCTGATATTCTGATGGCAGGGGAGAGTGCACATCACATTCACTCTTCACATTGCCTGGGTGGACTGGCCTGCCTTTGGCTGGGGCTGGGGCTGGGGCTGGGACTGGCGCATGCAGAAAATGGTGGGTGTTTTACCCGGCAAAAGGCCCCCCAGAATCCCAAACCAAAGCGAGATTTCAACAATCTTCTTCTCCATTGGGGCGGGGCCGGGGCGCCTTGCCAGATTAGATTGCTTCAAGAGCCCATCGCTCGTCCGTCCGTCCATCTGTGACGTGGTTGTTCATCGACATTCGCAGTGCAGGCCCCGAGGTGGCAGGCGAGAGCAGGGAACAAGACGACACACTGGAGACTGTGTACCTACCCCTAGTAGAGACGAAAGCGCATTACTTAATTGCGCCACTATGCCAGTATCGACGCCAATGCCGCCTTTTGGCTGGCCACAATCCATACATTGACATTGCAGGGCACAACCGCACCACCTGGGCCAGGGAGGCCTGCGAAGGCCCGCTATTGACTCTCGTGCGAGGGGCGGCCGTCACCACTCAATCGCTCCTGAATGGGTCTTTGGGTCTTATCTTCGGCCACCGATGACATGGCGGGCAACATGCTCCCTGGCGCAACCTGTTTTCCCCGCTTGGATTGCCCGCATTGTTGTCTGAGGGGGGAATAAAATCAAGGATATCAATGTCGTCCGTTCGAGATTGGGGTAGCGCAGAAAGCGTACTTGTACATGACTGCACTGAATACTGCATAGTAGTATGTTGAACACGCGCGATGGGTCGCCCCCTAAATGTCCTTCAGATAGGCCTAAGATATGGCTAGCCTGGCTCGCCTGGGGGAAAGACACGCCAGCCTCGAGCTTGTACGTATCTGCTGGGGGCCGTTAGACTGGCCCCGCTGGACCAGAGCTGCAGCAGCAGACTGGCCAATGGCCAGTGTGTTTTATAGGCGATGCTCGCCCGAACAGGTAACAAGCACGAGCAAAGCTGCAGCCAGGGGTGCGATGCATAGTGCCATAGTGCCATAGTGCCCGCCCACACACCGCTCGGCCGCCTTTTCTTTGGGGCTAGCGCCGCCGCTAGACCACAAAGGTGCTGGGTGCCCCTGCGCCAAAACTTGGAAAGGTCTGGCCTGGCGGTACCTGCTCTTACGTACCCATGCGACCTGTTCATTTTCCGTCCTCGCTCTCCTCCTCGTCCTCCTCGACTCGAATGCGAATGCGAATGCCCATGTCCACTTCCCGTAGTTACTGTATTAGTTAAAGTACCGGTACCGTAGAGAACGGTCCAGGCAGAGAGAGTATTAAGACGGTCACGCTCTTTTCAAGTCGTCTTGCTCTTGTACCCTCTTCAGTCACGAGAGAAAGGGCCTTGTTCTGACCTGTTGGTGATTCCACGCTGCATCTTGTTGCTCGTGTCGTCTTATTGGGGCCGTGACACGACCCACCGCCACAGTCACTGCAACTGGCACCGCGCTCCTTGTCCGTCGTCTGTGTCTGTTCGTTGATCGCCGTCAAGGGCTTGCCTCTGTGTCTCTCCCAATCAAGCAATCGCTAGGCTGGGAAAAACAAAATAGGGGGCTTGTGCTCGTCGTCATTCATTCACAAATCAATTCGATTCGTCTTGTTTCTTGGCTGGCACCACCCGCATCTGATTCAACGCCACTCGACAGCATTTTGCTGGTAAGTCATAATTGAGTCGGCCGTTTCTCTTTGCTCACCGACCGTCCTTGCCTCATTCATTATCACATATTTACCTACTACATCCTACATCCCACTTCCTGCTGCTTGAGCTCTAGAGCTTGGGTTCTAGCTCCTGCGAAGCTCCACCTCATCTTTCGCTCCTTTCACAATCTCGCCATCCAGTCACTCAAATCGCTGCTGCCGGGCTCGAGGAGCGGGTGTCCATGGTTCCCAACAGGCTCTAACACCTTCCCAGTATCATACAAAAAAGAAAGCTTGTTGCAGGCCATCGTTTACGTCTCGGCCGTCTTCACCTTCGAGCGTCTCCGACATAGCGCCGTCGGTCGATATCAATACCTCTACTACGCATCTTCTAGTATCCGTCACATATTCCCACTTCACCATGGCCTCTCCAGTCATCGACGAGAAGGCAGGCATGCCTACCGTGCCATTGACGGTCCGCACCGCAACCCACGTCTCAGATCACTCCTCTCATGACTCCGACACACTCACTCCCACCGCCGAGAAGAACGGCCTCAGCATCGATATGGTGCGAACCTCGGAGGCGTCGACTCCGAGCACACGCAACTGCAATAATCCCTTCGACACAGACATCGAGGCAATGGTCACCTCTTCCAGCGAGCAGCAGTTCAACAGCAGGAAATCGCTGCGCTGCAGCAAGCTGGCGACCAATGACTGCGAGATGTGGCCTGGCAAGGACCACTGGAAACGAAAGGCCAAGGCTGCTAAGATGAAGCGATCGTGCAATTGCCTGGCACACCTCAGCAAGAGGAACCGAATTATCGTTAAGATCCTGATCGGACTTCTCATAATTGGTATTGCCGTCGGTGTTGGCGTTGGTATTTCCAAGCCTCTGGGAGCTGGTATCTGGCACCCTAAAGATTCCTGAGCTAGCTCTGCCGATGGACCCATCACCGTCTTGTGCCAATTGCAAATGGCATCCGACTATACTTGTCACCCACGAAACATCAGCCTTTCCTAAGACCAGCAGGCATGGCTGGCAAGCGATTTCGGACAGAGAATCGGCTCGGGCTCGGGGACATTTTTACACCCCAAGGATATAAGCCGGTCCGCTTCTGTGTATATATTTCCCGTTTTGCGGCCTCATACTTGTACACAGGCCGTCATTTGTCTGGCGTTTCTTCCATTAAGACGACATACAGAACGGCGTTATGGGCGTCTACCACCTTTACTTTTGGTTCGACGATCACCTCGACCGACACGACCTTTTTTTTATTGGACCGGCGTGTGCAACAACAAGCTTTGAAATCAAGAGTTGATTGGTTCTTGTTTCTTCGTTCTCTCATGGCGAGGTGTATGCGCACAAGAGCGAGGATACCAAGTCGCAAAGGATAGAGAGGATATTTGAATGTCCATTAGTCATGTCAAAATAGAGGAGGCATGAGAAATAAAGATTCTGGGGGAACAGAGGCTCCGTCGAGTTATTCCGGGCCCTGCGTCTACTTGTTGCTTTCCGCTGCCACTTATATGTCTCCCAAGCCTTGCCGATGTCGATGTTGTGTTACGCGTGATATCACTATTTAAGTGGAACTCGATAGCCTGGTCCCATCTGCCGCGTCGCAGAAATATGCGGCAACTCGAATCGTCACGGAATGTGCTGAGTTCACTGAGTTGGGGAAGAAATTTGGCCGACTCGCTCATCACTGATGATAAGATGGCCTATTTTATTAGTAGTTGAAAATCCACTGGGATCTCCAATATGGTTGCCCATGTCGAAAGAAAAACGGCAGACTTACCTATGCTAATATAGCCCTTTTTCGCCATCCTCCTCTGTCTTCAGGTTGCGCTGCTGCTCCCAAGAAGCTCGTCGTCTGGTATGCGCCACGGAAACCAAACATTGTTATAGTCTCCCATTTCTATGTCCTGGCCCTCTTCCCTCACCTGGCGATCGCGGAAGACTGCGTACACGGACGCGCAGATGTTCAGCATTGCTATCAGCCCGATGACGACGAACGCTGGTGCCCAATTCTGCGTCATGGTTTCTGGGAAGGGAACGGCGAAACGAATATGAATGGTGGAGGTGCTCTGGATATTTGCTCTCTTGCTGTCCTGCAGCAAGGTAGATGATCGTTGGATCACCGCAGATGAGCAAGGGTGGAAGATAAAAGGGGGTTTGTCGGGATCGAGAAAGCGCAGCGAAGCTTGACCTGATATTTCTAGGAGCATCAAGTGGTCGATAGCACTTTGAGAGTTGTTATATGGCATGTGGTCATCGCAAGAACTGCGTTCCTTCCACAATGTCTTTGTCGAGGTGCTTTGTAGAAAATATCAGGAAAGTAAACAAAGGTTTGTTGGCGAAACAACAGGGACGCGGGAGGTGCCAGAGCCCCAGTCTCAAACTCGAAGGACACTCGTGAAGCAAAAACGAAGAACAAAGAAATCACGAGAGAAAGCTGCATACATCGAGCAGAAAAAATTGTTGTATTATCCTTTGTCATGGGTCTCCTCTCACCTCTATCACTTCTATCAGTCAAGATGTCAGCGAGGGCAGCTCACCTTCAACTCGCTTTCTATACCTGGCCCAGGTCGCGCAGTGGACCGCCTCTTCGCGAGTGGCAGAGCGGCGTCCTATGTTGGTATATCAGCACGTCAACAAAAAGTCTAGTACCGGGATACTTACACTGATGACCGGTCCGGGTCAGCCTCCTCGTCGAGCGTTCTCCTGTGACGATACGCGTAGTGACCAGCGCCCACGCCCATGATAACAGCCAAGATGACCACCACAGCAAGGACCGTTTGCGCATTGGAACTGAGAACCATCGTGAAAAGTCGGGCGCTTATGACGGCTAAGAAATCAGCAAGCGTTACTGGAGAAACTGGTATGGATGTTGTGGGAGTATTGGAAGCTGAGTAAACCTGGAAACCAAAGCAAACGAGTGACTTGGGAGACCCGCGAATGAGGTGCTGCCGTATTATAGTCATTCCTAGTGAGGACAATTCACTCTATTTGCCAGTCTTTGAGATGAAGATCTGGCTGTTCTTTGTCTCTTTCACGCCTACACAGAACAATGGGTGCCTGGTCCCCCAGAGAAGATACGTCGAGATCATGGTGGATAACGTGTGCGTATTCAAGCGATTATAGTTCTATATATATGGGTTTTCTCCTTTATAGTGAACACACCTATGGCTTGACCAGCAGAATTGGGCATTCCCAAGTTGATGAATGTAAGGCCTGTTCAAGAGTGAGAAATCTCGTCAGGGGCATTGCGCCGCCTATGCCTTGCACGCGATCTCGGATCGGCACGTATGGCGAACAGGGCCTTGCAACATGCGCCCATTTTTGCACCCCAGACATGCAGAGAAATAAAAGACCTGCTGCAACTAGGGCGATGAGAACGAGCAGGGCGATCATGTAATCCTCCATCTTGCCTCTATTTGATATTCTTGAGCTATTATATCTATTTCGAATTAGAGAGAGAAGAGAATGTAGATTACTCATTGAACGTTATAGCCTTTATATACTCAATACCTAGAGAGCAATGCTTGCCAAATTCCCGTATGATTGAGTCAGTATCTTACAGCTCAGCGTCTGTGGTCGTTTGATTAGAATACGCACTTCACGACAGGGATGATTCCAGCATTGGAAGTGACAAGTGTTATTAAGACCAAGTGAAAGAAATGTGATCTATAAATCTAGCCACTGTGGGTTGAAACCGTTAAGTACCCATAAAAGGAGATGGGGTGTGGAAATTAGGACTAGGTAGGAGAACTTGAATAACCACAAGTATTTACATCTTCTTCGAAAGGCTAACACTGTATTGTCGGTTGAGTTTTTCACAGTGCAAGCAAATCTTTAAAGAAACAAATTGTTAAATTAATTTAAAAGGCTCCTGCCAGATAACACACTTGAGTCGCGGACCTTATCTGCGTCTGATGAAATAAGAGGACTCGCTCGCGGCTTTGAACTGCGACCTCAAGGATTCCCTCCAAACGAGTATGGCGACCATCAATATGACGAAGATCACAAAGACAATAATAAAGACTATCGCAATATCCATTTTGTTCCTGGCCGTGATCGTTATAGCCGAGTGTCGGAATTTTATTGACAAAAGTTCTCCACACAACTTGACACTAGTACGTTCTGTAGGTCCTTTATATGTTGAGTTTATGACAGATACTGGTGCAGTTACGATACGATTGAAAGTAATCTCAGACTTAGCACTTAACGCTGTTCAATGAAGATCACAGGTGATGTGTTCAGGGACAAGGGTTGTAAATGCGTACCGAAGAGATGATAACATAACACCATTCGTTGCAGAGGAAGATCTATATCGCTGAGCCTGTCGAAGACCGTGGTCGACCACGCTGTCTGCTGTAATGCCTGACACAGCAAACGCACCCTCTCAGGACTAAAACAATTACAGCAACTATGATGGCTGCACCGGCTATCCAGATCCAGATATACATACGTGTTGGCATCCTTTGCAAGAATCCTTTCGCATTCCTAGGATTTGGTGATACCTGAGCGACCTCAAAATCCTGGCCAGCATTCTTGCAAGGGCTCGTTGTCTCCATGGATTGTTTTGGGGGCTTGCGGCTAGAGGATGCAGACTGGACTCACTTTCCGCTGCGCATGATCGTCTCTATTCTCCAACGCGTTCAAGATACCAAGATAGCAAGAATGGTCCGCTAATGGCAATCATATGTCCGACAATAATAGGTGGTTTAGAACGATTCGGGGGTTGCAGAGGCTCTTCACCGTTACTAGTCTACTGGAAGACGGTTTGATGAATGATGTATCGGGGCAACACAACGATGTTTGTGACGTTTTCTTGATACATCTTCTCAGTAAACTACGGAGGATTAGCAGCATATATTGTCAGGATGCTTTTGAAATTGTATCATTTAAACGTAAAGTGACACGGATCTTTTCATCCCTATATAAGCTGTCAGACTCAAGAACCACGAAAATTAGTCGTGAACATGTCGATATTGCGATTTAAAACTCTATTCGGAGTATGGACAACTACACGTCATTTTTCCTCCAAAGACAAGTTCATAGGACTGGCAACTTTTGGATATAGCTACACTCTCCAATTTTACAGGCACGTCGCTCATGATAGTGTATAGATCTGTCATATCCATACTTGCCCAGAAGCTAAGAACTCCTGAGCCATTATGATTGCGAGCCGTGTTGTTTTCCTGGCGCTGATATCTCTGTTAGCATCTTAACCTCGATAGTGGAAACAAAGAAAAGATATCCTGGCAGTGTCCATACCATGTCCACACGCATCATAATCGCGCGCTCGCCAGTTTGAGTATCTAATATAGACACAGTATATCGATGCTGCAAGGAATACTACCCCAATGACGCTTGCCAGCACCAACCCTGCGATGTCATACATGTTGTTTCCGGCATCGTCCGCCATTGCGTGAGTAGGTAGACAGATCAGGATAAACCCGAATGAAAATGAGGGAACCGGCAGAACATGACGAGTGGTAAGCTTCAGTCAAAGCGAGGTTTATATAACACAACGTCTGCCAATTTCATCCTTAAACCCAGCGAGAAGGCGGCGGTGTTGGCGCGTTGATCTTGATCATCGGAATTGCCGTGCCATTGATCTGGGCTCTTCTATGTGCGCTTTCCATTGCTTCGTTGTTGCCACGTCGGCCCTCGATACGAGCGTCCTGCTTCTTTTGAGCTGACATGCGCCAACAGGTGACGATGCCTGCGGTGAGGCACACGAGAAGCACGGCAGAAAATGTGATGGCGAGGGTCGTTCCGGTGGTACCCATAGTGCTCGTGTTCGATGGATGGAACAGTGAAATGTCCCTGGAGCTGTCTAGTCGGAGTCTGGTTTCGCGGGATAATGGCCTTGTTTAAAGCGGGAGATGCGAAGGCTTAAGTCTCCAGATACTGAGAGGACGAAGCAATGCACTTTGCGGACATTGTAAGGAATTCGTGGCCACGACCATCAATATAGCTGCAGAGAGTTATATTTTTTGCTAGTATGATTGTGATGCACCCATCTAGCCAGTCACATCGGTGTTTGCAGACTATGGAGCTCATGATGGACGTCAAGAATACGTGAGTCACTCACGAAGCACATAGATATGGATGATTATATACTCATTGATCTATAGTCAAGTTGTGATTGTCCTCTGTCATCATGCCATGACCCAGCCGTCTATCCCTTACCATAAAAACAGTAATACACACGTACTCCTTTCACATATGCTCGAACCGGAGAGGGGTATGCTGCCTACCAAAATCATGCTTTCATCTCCTTCAACTCCTTCTCTGGATCACCAGTGACAGTCTGGTCATCAGATTTTGCTGACACAGGCCTGGCCTCCTTCTCGGCATCTTGAGATAAACGCTGAGAAGCGGTCTTAGACTGCGCCTTTGTCTCCTCGAGATCGGTCTCGCGACCCGCCTGGGTCTCAGTCTCGAGCTCCGATTCCTTGCCGGCGGCGGTGCCCTCCTCAGCAGCATGGCCCTGCTTGTTCTTCTTTTCCTTGACGCTTCGCCACTCGAGGGCGAGCGCGCCAAAGATTGTTAGGCAGGTCAGAATCAAGGCGACCTGGAAGACTCTTCGCAACGCCTCGTTGTAAGCATCTAGTACGCGAGGCTTGACTGAGTCGGGGAGGTTCGTGATGGTTGTGGCGCCATTGTTCAGAATGAATGACGCATCGAGTCCAGGAATACCCTTCAATCCTGATAGCAACCGGTTGTTCAAGACGTTCTGGCCGACGGAAATGAAGACAGCACCGCCAAGCAATTGAGAAAAGAACATAAGCGAGGTGCCGATCGGGACATCACGCGTTGGGAGGACGGTTTGAGCTGCCAGGTTAGGGGCTTGGAATGTGCAGCCCATACCTAAGCCGTAGATGAACTGATATCCGACCCACTTCGCTTGTCCGGTATTGACTTGGAGTGTTGTCAAAAGTCCAGCACCGATGCACAGCAGACATACGCCGAATTGCATGAACGGCGTGTAATAGCCCACTTTTGAGACGAGGACACCAGTAACCATTGATGCCACAACCATCGGTAGAACCATAGGAAGCAGTCTAATGCCGGAATCGACAGCAGATACACCCTTAATGGCTTGGAACCAGATGGGAAGATAGTAAACAAAGATCATCATCTGCGACCCGATGCAAAGGGTAGACCAGAAGCCAGCCATAATACTGCGCTGCAGGAAAATCCGAGAAGGGACAGTCGCCGTATTGGGCATGAAGATCTGAACTAGCACGAAGCTAATGAGAAGCACACCGCCGAGCACCAAGAGCAAAATGATGCGCCAGTTGCTCCAAGAGTACTCAAGACCTCCCCATTGGAGGGCAAGGAGCAGACAAACGGAACCGGGGATGAAGACGGAGGTTCCCACAGCATCGAGCTGTGACAGCTTCGCTTTGGCAGAAAGATGAGTCGTGTCTCGATCAGGGATATGGAGGAGGAAGGCGATAAAAAGCATCGCAATCCCGCCGAAGGGCAAGTTGATATAAAAACACCTGCAATATGTTAGTTCTGATGAGCTGGGAGCAATTACAGGAGCCCTAAGTACCATCTCCAAGTCACTTTTGATGTGAAAGCGCCTCCAAGAAGAGGACCAATGACCGATGCAAGTCCAAAGACGGCCCCAAAAATGCCCTGGAACAAGGGACGTTTGTGCAGTGGGACAGCATAGACGATGATAACAATCTAGAGCGATGTTGATTAGCGTTGCCAAGGATAGCCGCAAAGCTTGGCGCCATGTGGGAATGGGGACCTGAGACCCAATGACGTGAGCCTTGAATCGTATAATTGACTTACAGCACCGGAGAAGATGCCAGCAGATCCAACACCGCTATTAAGTTCTCATTAGCAAGGATTTTCGATTGGATGTGAACTGGTTGAAGATGAATAGAGTGCTGACAGGGAGAAGGGGGTCGATCCTTGGGCTGGGATTCTTGACGGGAATCTATACTTACGCTATTGCCCGGCCTATAATAAATGCAATCGAATTCGGGGCGGCGCCACAAATGGCAGAGCCAATTTCGAACAAAGCGACAGTCGACAAGAACACAAGCTTCACACTGTAAAACGTGTAGAGCTTGCCAAAGAGCAGCTGAAAGGCGCAGGTAGCCAGCAGATACGCGCTACCGTACCAGCCAATGTCCGTGACAGAGTGGAAGTCATCTGTGATCTGAGGAATGGCAGTAGAAATAATTAATCGATCCTAGAATGGACGTTAGTTTTGCATTATGCCTTCACGAGAAGTTCTTTGTCCCAACGAGGAGGGTC
This sequence comes from Phaeoacremonium minimum UCRPA7, assembly GCF_000392275.1. NCBI lineage: Eukaryota > Fungi > Ascomycota > Sordariomycetes > Togniniales > Togniniaceae > Phaeoacremonium > Phaeoacremonium minimum. Next base: position 29,734 of record NW_006921337.1, read on the forward strand.
AACATACTAGGGCGACCAAAAACATGCTCACGAAGACGGAGGTCATGAGAAGGGCCAGTTTCAGTCCAGATGGGTAGACGATATCCTCAGTTGCCGTTGTTCTCGTGGGCGCGAGCCCCTCTGGCTGTGCCTCAGCACCATTCTCGCCCTTGGTCGCATTCGGGTCTGGGTGAGGCGCAGACGTGATCGATCCGTCTGCAACGACATTGGTCGCCGCCTCCTCTTTCTTGCCTCGCTTGAAAAAGTTCTTCACCATCTTGCTAACAGCGCTGTGATGGACCAGTTGGGATGCTGGTTTGCTAGAGGTCGGGTGCCTGGTTGGCCCTGTTTGTGTCGCGGGGCAGCTGATTGTGGTATTAAGAGAAAGTGATATGCGGATGAGATCGATGCCGATTAGTGGTGCTTGTTTGGACGGGAAAAATTACAGCGAGTCACCAATTCCATCGCTGATCACACCAAAGTAGATAATAGGGAAAGACAAAATTGACAGACAGCAGAAAAATGCTACTGTAGGGCATCTCTGGCGACAGTTTGGTTTAAAAAGCGAGCCTCCTTCTACCTCCATGGACTTGAGCCCCGGCCTGGACTAGTTAAGCCCGCCTTGTTGTTCTAGATGTCGGGCTCTGTCGGACCCCGATCTCATTTCCAGCAGCCATCCTGAGTGGTCGGCGCAGCCCTCCCCACACGGCACAGCACCCTACACGGAACAAATAGCCTGCGACAACCGACCTGACGGATCGGCCTATTGCTCTCGAGCTCGGCCGTCGAATCGTTTCGCAGGGGAGCATCAGTGCTGCATCCTTTGACGTCGGGTTAAGGCATGTCGGGATTCAAACGACCCTGAAAAAGCTGCAGCCTGGGTGGGTTTTCGTGCCGTCGACGTAATCACTATTTGATGTGACGCCTATGAGTCAATTGCCCGTTCGTTTTACGCTTTCGGTTGGACCTTATCAGATGGCCGAAGTCCGGGCAAATTCCCGTGTTTGCAAGATGGCGCTTTTAGCCGTCACATTTTCTGGCGTCTGCAGGATCGGGTCAGCAATCTCTCCTGCCGGCGGCGTCAATTGAGGTGACTCAGAGTCACTGCGTGACTATCCCGGTGGAGGGCTGAACGGGTCACCACGAGGACGTGGAGCATTCGTTGAACAAGTGTTGATTTTTCTAAATTCACGATTTACGTACCTCCTCGTATGCGCCTACCGCGCACCACAGCCTTGTGGTGCTCTATAGTCCCATAGTTCCAAATCCATATAACTCGCTCGCCGTATCGTACATCGTGATATCATCATACCGCCTTGCAGACTCAGGCGATGTCTGTCGTGAGAGGAGATACATAGTAGTACAAGACACATTCCATAGTGTCGGACGGTTGTCATGAAGGGAGACAATGACTCAAAACTCCTTTCACCACTCTGGTTGCGGCCCTGGCCCGAAGGGAAATGCCTGCGCAGCCATTCCTTGAACACCTGCGCCTGTAGCGGGGACCATGTTGCCCCACATGTCGAAGTCCAGCGTGTTGAAGTCGAGATATGGGACGAACTGATCAAAGCTAGCATCGGTGCCAGTGGCATCCATCGGCCGGAGGCTGGCAAGATCGCTTCCCGAATCCTCGCTCTTCATGTCGTCTTGAGGCATGCTATTTCTCAACGCCTGAATATAAGCAGGTGTTTCGGGAACCTGCCCAAGCCGATTTCGAAGAACTTCTTCTCGTTTCTTCCATGCCTTGAGGACGAATGTTGCAAGATGTGAGTACGACTTCTGCGACGTATCAAAAAGTTCGGAGTGATAAGTGTAGACGTCTTCAATCGTTTCCCATGCTTTCTCCACGAGCGAGCCGCTAGTGCGGAAACATAGTTGCCCAACCATATAGACAAATATATCGAGCTGGAAATGTAGACGCATGAACCAGACGAATCCCGGGTGGTGTGCCGATTTGTACTGATCAACGCCGTGCTCAACAGAATTCACAGCAATCCTAAATGCGTTGTCCTTGTGCGAGTTGACCTCGTCGTGCCAATCCATATGTTGGCCCGCCGGAGCGACCAGTTCTAGGAGCTTGTCGATAATGTGATGCCTCATTTGCTTAGCCATGGCGTGGAGAGCACCCGCGGACGGATCGCAATACTGATCGAGTAAAGCATCGAGCTCCGCCGCGAGGCCTTGGATGATACGCCGGTATTCCTGAATGCGCTCGTTGTGTTCTCCGTCTGTACCCTTCAAAGCTTCAAGTTCATTCATGAGGAGCAGAGCCTCGAGACCAGGGCTCTGGACTAAGAACTTGGCGACCTTGTAGGTCAGCATGACGAGAATCATTTCCGTGGGTCCCTCCCGGTCGACGATGGATTCTGTTGCAGAAGGATATAGATCGACATCATTGATATTCTTGGGTTCCTTCGTATCCCAGCTGCGCGGTAGAAGTGAGTGGCTTAGGCCAGAAAGCATCGCATACTTGGCATCAACCATAATGATCTGCCACCAGAGCCGCCTCCTCATCTCGGTCTCGAAAGGCGATAGACCAAGGAGCTCCCCGTCGCGATGGAGACCCATCTTCTGAGCAACACGGATAACAATACCATTCAGAATCCACGCTGCATGGCGATTGTAGCGCCCCTGTAAAGAGATCTGGCCCACGTGTCAATAAATGCAATTCGGGTCAACCAATGATATGTGACTCACCAGGTAGATCACCAATGCCTGGAGCGTGAAAAGATCGTGCGATTTCAGAAATCCTATACGGATTAGAGAGAGCCGTACGCCCGTAGAAAACCTGTGAAGAGCCTTTTCTCTCGAATAGCCCAGCATTTCTTGGCACTCTTCTGGGGACAAGGCTACGGTGGCAAGAGTGTAAATAGAGAAGAGAAGAGCCTCAACATTCTTGGGTAACCTCTGGGTGCCACTCGTAGCTTCGACAAAGTACGGTTGAAGAGTAGGCACGTGGATAATCTTGGTTAAGGGGTTCACCCTATCAAGATAGATTTGCCAAAGACGGAAGATGTGACCAGGATCGGGTTGTAGGTCGTCCACATTAGTTTCTGGCGAATCTCCTCCCATAATCAAGTCGGAATTGTCATCCGGCGTCATGTAGTCTGAGCTTGGCTCGTCATCATTGTCATCATCGATAATCTCTCGCATAGCCTTCAACTATATGATTGCAATAATGTTAGATACAGTCACACAATGACAGCAATTCGTGACACTCTTCAACTTACTTCATCATAAATAGTTCCAAGAATGAATGAGTCCATGAAGCGGGTTGAGCCGTCCTCGACGACAAGCTTCCCCGCAGGATTCCATTTGAGATATGGGTCCTCGAAGACTGGGATTTGGAGCGGCTTGGGGGATGGCGGGGTCTCAGGTTTCGCAGTTGCGTATTCCTTCAACAACTCTTCACATCGCGCAAGGCGCTCTTGTAAATCTTGGTTCGGTCGCCTTCTCTTGCGCGCTGGAGCCGGGGTACTGGGGGTACAGGTGACGTTGGCCTTGCGATCTTATCAGTACAATTCCACTCCAAGGTTGCGCCTTGCCGCCTTCTTCATATAGGCGCAGCAACGCAACAAAGACATGCCTAACATACCTTTACGCAATTGGCACATGGGAAGTGCCGGTCGCACTTGATCTTGCGATGCTGGCACAGCACACAGGCAAGTATGCGGGGTGCTTTGCTGGTGGTGTTGGTAGCGTGAGAAGACACACTACCCGTCGTGGACGAAGCCATGGTGGGCTTGCTGGCTACAGTGGGAGAGGTTTTTGAAGCGGAGTTCGCGGAATCGACATTACCGTCCCCGGGCTGGGCGTAAACTGCTCAAGACCATTCAGGGCCGGCCAAAGAAGTAGACGATCGGAAAAACTGGAAGAGAAAGAAGGTTTTGCGGTTGCGGAAGTGGGCTAGAAAGAGGGTGAAGAATGAATGGGGGTTTAGTAGGGCAGGTAGATTTTAGGTTTAGGGATGGATGTGCAGTATGCGACTACGCCCGCCCGCCTAGGCTTGCATGCGCGTTGCCTGAAGTGTGTGGTCTGCGCGCGCGCGACAGTGTGTGTGTTAGGTGTAAGTAAGTTAGGTAGGGGGGGAAGGATGACAAAGAAGACCAGAAAGACCAGAAGACAAGACGGCGGAAGCCTGGCGGAACGGGATCCAAGCAAATAGAAGAAGACACGATCACATTGCCGATCGAACCCAAGAGATCTGTCTAACGTAGCTTCACCCAGCCATGATGTTCCATGCATGCGTGCTGAGGAGTACTACGAATACTATCTACATTGGGTGGTAACCTTCCGGCCGCACCATTCTGCTCTGTGCAGTGAACTCTCAGCACCCAAAGTACCCCTCAGGGACTGGAGCTAGCTGGACCCAGTACCACATGCCATGGCATGCGATCCATGTGTTCGGACGACCACTAAGAAAATTTCCTTGTGGCTGAGCTCATTGACTTTTGAAGTCCAACTCCGCCGGTGTGCTGTCACTGGCTCGGCGCCGGAGGGATTACATTCCCTTTACGGTTCCTGGCTGGGCGCTATGCACACCCAGCGCGACTCATACCCATTGCCCACCATCAAAAAGTCGCCGGGAACGATGGACTGGACTGGATTGTGCTGGAAATGGACATGGACCTGGACCTGGCACTGGCCTGGGCTAGCAGGTGACGTCCCGCGCGCGGCACATCGCACCAGCACGGCAGTGTGCAAGATGAATGGCCTCAATGACCTCACCCTCACGCGGTGCCGGTCGTCCCCCAGGCCAAGGTACCGCACCGTAAGGCTTGCTTGGACCGCCGAATATTCGGCGGCACAGTTGATGAGAGGAGACAGTCGCCAGGTGCGCTACACGTCCCCGTCGCTGCCTGGCTTGCCTGACTGCTGGCCTTATCTCGTTTGCTGCATGTGTTAAAATGACGACGACTGCATGGGGCATCGTCAATCTGTCCAGATCAGATAAGCAGCCTGTCCAGAAGGCTGGAGGCTTGTACGGCTCAACGGGGCCACGGCTTCCCGGTCTTCCGGGCGTGATATCGCCTGATGCTTCGGCACCTGCACCTGCACCTGCACCTGCAGCGTCCAAAGAAATTGCCATCTACAATATTTCCATCCTTCGCCAGCCCTGCTACGAGCCTGCGAAGGTGATTCACGCCTCGCATCGGACCTTAAGGCCACCTGGGTGAGGGGATCATGTCTGGAAATCTCCCGAAAGAGCCCGAAACCATTGCATCGCCTACTGTATTTGGTCCGAGTTGCTTCGGGTGCCGCAGGTTTCGGGCCCGACACATATGCTAGAAGGACATGCCAGGTTTTAAAGGATAAGGCACTTGCATGGACAAGCCTAAGGTCCCAGGATACCGAGGGTTGTAAGGCTAAGGGAACTTGTAAGTAGGCACCTCGCTTTGCTCGGATTTGATGCCGATTTGCTAGACAATTCTTGCGACGGCTGCTCCGTCGGGCTCCGTCTCGGAGCGGTACTTCGTTTTCTCGAGTGCAGTATAGTGCCGAAAGGGAAAAATACAGTTAAGAGACTCAAGAGAGTTCTGCTGCTGTTTCGCGTATTAGGTGCCTTAAAGATCTTGGTGTGGGTTTGCCCACGGCATCTCAGATTGTTCGATTCTTTCTAGACCTGTCAGTCACAGAGACAAGTTCGCCGCTTACCTAAGGCACTTTACATCATCATCATAATGGTCTGTGCACTCGGCCCCACCTTACTGAGCTCTGTGGCCGCTGTGGCATTGTGCCTGTAAACTGTACCTGTAAATTGGCGTTCAATTGCTGTCCCCAGAGCCCTGGAACCAATCCCGCGTCACCAATATCAAAAATGGTTTGTGAACCATGCTACCTAGGTACCTCAGTACCCCACAAATTGTCCTGGACCGAGATGCGACTTTGATATCAACGCCTGCTCTTGCATCGCGAAGTCAGTTGACTCTCTTCCGCACAACGCCATCCTGTCGACGATGTCGTGTTGGGCTAGCTTCTGAGTGACTATGCTACTTGCGATGCTTCAGACTAGAAGATAGCTCAAGTCAACATGCTTGTCACTGCAAGTCCGCCGAAACAGTATCAGCAATGCTTTACAAGATCTTGAGATCGCAAGGTTGATGTAGAGGCTGCGGGGGACGTTTGACAATGCAGAGCCTAATTTGTTGACGAGAAGAACGGGATGGAAACTTGTTTATGAGGTTAGGAGGAGTAAGCTCATCGTGACAGGGCGAGGGAGGCGCCACATGGATTTAAAAAGTTGGCGAAATGCCTCCAAATATCCAAGAGGTCGTCGCAAAGGGGGCCTAGAAACATGGGTCAAGTCTCAGATCTTGGCATAAACCGGCTTCACAGTGTATACAGGAGGCCAGAAAACATTCTCTGTACAAATTCCGGATGAAAGCTTGTATTCTCAGTACTACCATTAGAAGTCCAAGCATTGCCTTGAAGATAGCATAACGAACCAAAAACTTATATCTATCGACTATCGCGTTCCATAACGGATATCCAGTTATAGGCTCGTATGAAAGGGGTAGAATAAAACTTGCAAGACGGATCTATCTGAAATCTCGAAGACTTACTAGCCTAGCAAGAGGAAGTTGCTCAGGAGGTCCGAGTTGGCTTGCATATAGTTGAGGGTGACGCGATTTGGCCTGATGGACCTGTCAAAGGTGCAACTTCGATCTAGCGCTGCAT